>NC_056726.1:597465638-597505638 GCF_019279795.1 Protopterus annectens
AGCACTTATCTTCTGGCAGCACCCTTAGGGAGAAAACTAGCACTTTTTTCTCAAAATTGGCACATTATAACCCAGGACAAATGGATTCTAGACATAGTGTCACAAGGCTACAAGTTTCATTTCCATACTCTGCCAAGGGCTAACGGTTGGCCAGACCTGCCAAAATATCAATCGGCAGAGGCTCAAAAATAAGTCGCAGCTCTCATGGACATGAGGGCTATTCAACAAGTACCACAGCAAGAGCAGGGACAAGGATTTTACTCAAGACTGTTCTTGGTTCCCAGAAAGGACAAAGCATGGAGACCAATACTGGACCTATCTATACTAAAAACTTTCCTGAATATACCAGAATTCAAGATGTTGACCTTACAGCAGCTTCTGCCCATGCTGGGCAGCAAGGCTTGGCTCGTGACTTTAGACCTAAAAGAGGCATACCTGCATGTCCCAATGAGACAGTCCTACAGAAGATACCTCAGGTTCAAGGCTGGCTCAAAGCATTACCAATTCTCTTCACTGCCCTTTGGCTTATCTACTGTGTCCCATTGTCTTCACAGCGTGCCTGGCACCAGTAATTGCTTACTGCAGACAAAGAGGAATACAAATATATTCTTACTTGGACAACTCCCTCATACAAGCAGAGAACAAGGACATTCTACTACAGCATCTGACTTTTGTGATAAAACTCTTAACAGGCCAAGGGTACAGAGTCAACAAAAAGAAATTGAAACTAGTACCCTCTCAAGAGATAATATTCCTGGGTGCAAGCTTAAATACAACTGCCCAGATGGCTTCTCACTCCAGACAAACAAGGCAACTGACTACCTATTTCAAGGAAATGGCAACAAACACCCAGTTAACTGCAAGAAAAATTCTGCAGGCTTTGGGCTTCATGGCATCTTGCATCTTACTAATTCCATATGCACAAATTGAAAAACGATACCAGCGAAAAAAATCCACAAAACGGTACTCCACCACAGCCAGAACGCTTAACTTCAGAACGCAATTTTATTTAGTAAAAATGAAAGCGTTTTCGCCTCCAGAAATCCGGAAGCTTCATCAGCAAACAAAAAGCAAAAAAGCTCACAAATTTAAAACATTGGGGGGTGGCGCCAATTGACGTCACCTCCATAGCCACAACCAAGTTATTTAAAAGGGCAACAACGAAGGAAGAAAAAATATATAAAGAATTAAAAAATGTTAAAAGGACAGGTGCCATGACTTGCGTTAACCTGTCTATCAGTAACCCTTAGCACGAACATGAATACCATCAATTCGTATACACTAACTACATCTGGTCGCCAAAAATAAAAGCGTGATGCTAGGCACCACGTATATCAATAAGATAAAGTTAATAATAACTAAGTTACCTTAACAGTCTTAAGGAATAAAAAATAAAAATAATAGTAAATAGTAACTATGTACAAGAGAGGCAAATAGGGTGCTAAGCTCTAATTAAAACCCCCCTTTAAGTGATGTTATTTAGTGATATATAAGAACTACAGGCATTCAACATGTATCATCTGAGGTAACTCCTGTATTTCAACATAGCAGCAATATTACAGTTTTCATTGAGCCCGGGATATGAGAAGGCATCCAACTGCAGCTGCCATTCTAGTTCCCGGGTCTCTACAATTAGGGTTTGCGGACCCCCTCTAATATCCATTCTAATGTTGTCAATGCCCATAAATAGAAAACTGTGACCACTATTGTTCAAGATATGCTTGGATAAAGCATTGTCACTTTTCTTGTTATTAATAGCGTAAATATGTTGGTAAATACGGTCACGGAATCGCCTGTCCGTTTTACCAACATAGAATGCTGCGCAGCATTGACAAAATGCTACGTATACTATGGCCTTGGTGTTACAGTTGATTTTGTGATTGATAAAGTACTTCCTTTTCCCTATAGTGAAGGAGTTGCCTACCCGTAGGTACCTACACCACTTGCAGCACCCACATGTCGTGGTGCCTTTCGTTCTCGCCATATGATCAAGGTTCTTGTTCCTCTGTAAAAGGTCTTTAAGGTTGTTCCCCCTCCTAAATGTGAAGACAGGGGAAAGGCCTAGCCTTTCATGTAAACCCGAATTCATGATGAAAAACCAGTTCTTCCTTATAATAGAACAAATTTGCCCTGAATTGGTGTTAAAAGCAGTAATAAAACTAGTCGAAAAATCAGGACTCTTGATATTATCATCACCAAAAGAAGACTGTAGGATAGATGAATGTAGGATAGATGAATCTGGTGTAACAGATGGGCTTTCACCCCCAAAGGAACCCAGACTAGAGGAAAGAAGAGGTGTTAAGGTACCATTCAAGCGTTTAGAAGAAACTTCCACGGTTAATTCAATGATCAGATCTTCAGGGTAACCTCTGTTTAAAAAGAAATCTTTGAGTAGGGCACATTCGTTGTTAAAGGCATCATCAGTGCTACACATACGGGCGGCCCTCACCAGTTGCCCCTTCACAATCGACCGCTTCTGTTTCCAAGGGTGACAGCTTGAGAAATGCAAGAAAGAGTTGCAATAGGTGGTTTTCCTGAAAATTGAAGAACAGAATCTGTTATTGTGCGTGTCCTTTAACAACTGGACATCCAGGTAATCAATGACAGAGGTAGAAAAATGATGTGTAAATCTTAAAAATTCAGTTGTGGAATTCATGTATGAGATGAGTTCCAGAACCTCCTCTTCACCTCCTTCAATAAGCATAAAGGCATCGTCTAAAAAGCGTGTGTAGATTTTAGAACACCTCTGGAAAAGGGGAAAATTGAATAGGAAATTTTTCTCCCAGTAGGCTACAAACAAGTTAGCAACACTGCTGCCACACGGGGAACCCATTGCAATTCCTTTCTTTTGAAGGAAATATTGGTTATCGAAAATAAAAAGTTAGAGGATAAAATAATGTCAAGCAGAACTGTAACAACAATAATGTCGTTACTAGGAGCACCATGATCACGAAGCATAAGCTCAATCCATTCAACAGCTTCTGCATGAGGGATTGAGGTGTACAGATCGACCACATCTATGGTCAAAAAATTAAGATCACCGTTGAATTGAACCTCGTTAATCAAGTTTAGGAACGCCCAAGAGTCTTTGCAAATCTGTGGGATTGATTTCAGATATCTGCCAATGATGTTATCAATAATTCGAGCACAAGGGTGCGTGATAGAACTTCTACCATCTACCAGTGCCCGCATAGGTGGCTCAGAGAGACTCTTATGTATCTTGGGGATCCCAAACATGACTGGTACTCTAGGCATGGAGATATCAATGAAATTATAAGTATCCATGTCTATTCTACCTTCAAGGAAAAGATCCCTGAAATAACCTCTGATTCTTTTGTATGTAGTGGTCAACTCATTAAGGGATGAAGTAGCATAAGCAGGAGAATCCAATACCAGCAACATTCTCCTGATGTATTCTTCCTTGTCAAAGATGACCAGCCCGCCTCCCTTATCCGGTTTAATCACTCTAACAGCCATATCACAGAGGTTGTTTAAGGCCCTGACTTGGTCCTGAGAGATATTCCTTGTTGATCTTGAATTATAATTAAGGGAAAACAAGTGTCTCAGGTCAAGTTCACAGGCACTCTCAAAGATGTTAAGGCTGGGATGTAAGGGGGGGGTTGAAGGAACTGGTTAACTTCAGTTTATTATCTAACACTGGAATGTCATTATTGAAGAAAACCTTCAAGTTAAGTTTCCGCACATAAAATTTGAAGTCCACCAGAGTTTTAGCTAGTTTAAATTGTTGGTCGGGTACAAAATTCAACCCTTTAGCTAAAAACTCAACCAGTTCTTCATCAATAACAACTTTAGAGAAGTTATAAATGTGGAAATCACCTTTTAGGTTTGAAATAACGTGAGGCAGGTGATCAATGAGAGGGCTAGTACCTATATGAGGTGGGAATTCTTCCATTAATTCCAGTTCTTGTACCTCTGGTTCCGGTTGCCCTTCTTCCCTAAAAAAGGCTTCTGTTGATTGTTATAGTTATGTGCCTTGTTTTGGGTTTTAATCCTGTTGCTTCTCCTGGGCCCTTGATCAGGTCCGGCTGTACTACCCACACCTGCCATGTCGTCATCATGAAGGGACTCCTCCACAATTTCCTTATCACAAAAATTGTGTGCTGACGCATCCCTTTCCTCATAGTTACCAGGTCTATTAATCTTTTTTACCAAATTCGGGTACACACAGTTAGTTTGATAGGCAAGCCTGTCTCTTATTAACTTTTTAGACTTGTTAGCCTTGAGTTTAGAGAGCAGGGTATCAATACTAGTGAAAATTCGGCCATAGTCATATTTATACCTAGAAAAGTTAATGTCAGTTTTGATCGTAGTATCCAAGTTGGATGTTTCTTCCAGTAATAGTGTAATATGCTTAGAATAGTTTTTAATCATTAGTTCTAATAGTTCTGCCCCTTGTCTGTTGAAAAGAGACTCCAATTCAGTTACAAAGGAGGCATCCGAAAAAAGGCCAGTGGGGGAGAAAGAGCTCCGTAGGCCCTTAGGAATTACTGCCTCAGACAAACATTGTTTAAAATATGCAACTTCTAGTTGCAATTTTTTGATTTTCAATAGTTTACCATCCAAAACTTTAAGTTTCTCCGCTATATGATCAGAAAAATTACCTGAGTTAGGTGAGTCCGACACCGATGGCCCCGCTCCAGTAGAATCCCCAAAAGAGAAAGGGGCTAGGTTTTTCGCCCATTCGGACAGTGAGGGCACATCAATAAGTGGACCGTGACTCACAGTCTGTTGGCAAGTAGCGGTATCAAGTGCTTGTCTTGGAGCAAAATTCCTGTAGTTGCTGCCATTGACTGTAACAGTAGGAGCAGGAGCAACATTATTAAAAGGCGAACTGCCCTCAGGGTTTTCCACCAAGTAAGGGTGAGGCGGTAATGAGACAGTCCTACAGAAGATACCTCAGGTTCAAGGCTGGCTCAAAGCATTACCAATTCTCTTCACTGCCCTTTGGCTTATCTACTGTGTCCCATTGTCTTCACAGCGTGCCTGGCACCAGTAATTGCTTACTGCAGACAAAGAGGAATACAAATATATCCTTACTTGGACAACTCCCTCATACAAGCAGAGAACAAGGACATTCTACTACAGCATCTGACTTTTGTGATAAAACTCTTAACAGGCCTAGGGTACAGAGTCAACAAAAAGAAATCGAAACTAGTACCCTCTCAAGAGATAATATTCCTGGGTGCAAGCTTAAATACAACTGCCTAGATGGCTTATCTCACTCCAGACAAACAAGGCAACTGACTACCTATTTCAAGGAAATGGCAACAAACGCCCAGTTAACTGCAAGAAAAATTCTGCAGGCTTTGGGCTTCATGGCATCTTGCATCTTACTAATTCCATATGCAAGACTGCATATGAGGAAAATTCAATGGTACCTAAAAAGTGTCTGGACACAACATTGCCACAGCCTGGAAACCATGATTACTCTAATTCCCTGCCTGCAACAGGAATTTCGATGGTGGGCCAAGGCTTGTCACCAAAACAAGGGACGGCCATTCTCACTACCCCCAGCCAGGCAGAGCCTATCGATGGATGCATCAGATTATGCCTGGGGGGCACACATGGCAGGAAGAGGCATTGATCCACAAACCAAAAGCATCTACATATCAATCAAAAAGAGATGCTAGCTGTTCAAAATGCCCTGACAGCCTTCAAAGACCTACTTCATCCGGGACAACTACTGATAAAGACAGATAACACCATGGTCATGTGGTACATAAACAAGCAGGGGGGCACTCATTCTTAACCCCTGTGCAGACTAGCCATGGCTTTATGGGACACAGCATTGACTTACCAAGTTCATCTGCAGGCACAATTCTTTCCAGGAAAGGAAAATACTCTGGCAGACGAACTAAGCAGAAACCTCATGGATCTCCACGAGTGGCACCTGGATCCACAAGTCTACAGCATGATAACAATGAAATGGGGACGCCCTGACATAGATCTGTTTGCCTCTCCTCAAAACAATCAACTAAAAAGATTCTGCACAAGGAGTTATTACAGACAAGCTTGGAAAGTGGACGCCTTATCTTTCAACTGGACAAACCTATCAGTATATGCCTTTCCTCCACTTCCTCTCCTCCCCAAGGTACTCCTAAAGGTCAGGCAGGAGAAACCAGAACTGATTCTGATTGCCCCAGACTGGCCACGCCAGTACTGGAATCTGATCTTAAGGAACTTGTCCCAATGCCCAGCCTGGACCTTACCTGAAATACCTCATCTACTGTCCCAGCAAAACAATCAGATTCTGCACAGCCAACTCAGGACCCTAAACCTGGCAGCATGGCGGATAATGTAGCCATACAAACCACACCTTTCAGTAAGGCTGTGATGGATGTCATTTTAGAAGCCAGAAGGCCTAGTACTAGAAAATCCTATGCTGGAAAATGGAAGAGATTTTGTGCTTGGAACCAAGCTCAAGGAACTGATACAGCTGTCCCAAATATTCCTCAGATTTTGCAATATTTAACTGAGATCCTGGACAAAGGCCTATCTTTTTCATCAATTAAAATCCATGCTTCTGCCATTTCGGCTCATTACAATACAGAGCCACCACTCTTTTCTCATCCTTTATTAAGGCAGTACCTCAGAGGAGCCAAAAATTTAAGGCCTCCAAGGAGAACGCCAATACCTGCATGGGACCTCAATTATGTCTTGGAAAAACTCACCTTACCGCCTTTTGAGCCAGCTGCAAATGCGGACATAAAGTTCTTATCTTTGAAAACAGCTCTGCTCCTAACAATAACTTCTGCAAGACGAGTTTCAGAGCTACAGACTGTCATGGCTGTGGAACCTTTTATCATTTTCTATCCAGACAGGGTCTGTCTGAGAACAAACCCTACATTTATGCCAAAGGTGGTATCCAGTGTAGCCCTTAACCAAACAATTAATTTGCCAACCTTTTATCCATATCCACAGATCAAGGGGGAGAAAATGTTGCATTCTTTGGACGTACACAGATCACTTAGATTCTATTTGAACAAAACTAAAGTTTTCAGAATGACAGAGCAATTACTAGTGGCATATGCCACAGCATCACAAGGAAAGGCTATCTCCAAGCAGACTGTTTCAAAGTGGATAGGTCACTGCATTCGTTTCTGCTATTCACAGCATGGCAAACCAGTGCCTAAGGGCATTAGGCCACATTCAACCAGAGCTGCAGCCTTTCTCAGGGGAGTACCAACCAAGGACATTTTGGAGGCTGCTACTTGTAATTCATTGCATATCTTTACAAAACATTACAATCTGCCTCTTTACTCTAAATCCAGGGCAGGCTTTGCCACTGCAGTTCTGCAGGGCCTCATAGCTGCTCCTAATGCTGTTTAGCTCCAGCCCCCCAACAATAGCTTTGGAACTCAACCCAAATGTAATGACTGCAACAGTGAAACACGAAGAACATAGTACAGTTTTGTACACTTACCATAAATGTAGATGTTAGAGTGTATTCACTGTTGCAGTACAGGTTACCCACCCGCCATCCCCCTTATTTTTACTGGAACTTATCTTTACTTCTCTAATCTATGCAACCTAGGTGGTGTATTTGCATATAGATGAAGGTAAAGCTTATTTTGGTGCATGTATGTTTTATTTACATATTTTTAGCCTATCATTTTGGGGGCACCTGACATCTGGGGCAAGAAAAACTAAATGAAATGGCATCTTTTGTACCCCTGACAACCTGACATCAGGGAAGAGGCGACAGCAACCGACGCAGGACCCAAGAGTTTGGAATTCAGGCCGATTGAGGGCAACCTGGCAGCAGGATAACCCAATTGTAATGACTGCAACAGTGAATACATGCAACAGTGAATACACTCGAACATCTACATTTATGGTAAGTGTACACAACTGTACTTTCTGTCATGGTTTGGTACTAACTGTGTCTGTTCCATTCACTTTTTGACTCCTCTGTCACACCCATCTTAAGTATTTTTGTACTTCCTCTTGCATAGCCTTTTCTGTTACTCTTTTATTCTAAGGTTTTAAGTTAACCTTTTCTCCTGGAGTGGTCTTAGGAGTCAGATTTGTTCTGCCAGGTAGTTCTGAGAATGCTTCCTTGTTTCTTAACCAAAACTCCCTAATCACGTTTCTGTGGCTTAGTGTGTTATCTGCTTGCACTGCAGGCACAGAGGTCATTGTTATTTCTCTACCCGTTCCATTTATTTCTGCCGTTTAGCTGACTGCAGAGCTCTGCATTCTTTCTGTGGTTTCAGAACATTTATATGGTAGCTCTGTTCTGACCTTCTTTTCCAGTCTGTGTAACTCTCTAGTTTACGTCAGTTAAATTTTCCACCATTTGAAATGAGATCTCGCCATTTGGTCAAAAATTGGATGCCTGAGGAGGAGAGCAAATCTAACATTTGGTCAGCTTTGAATTCCTCTATCTTTACACTTCTGTTGCATACCCCTTGTGTAGCCTGGTCCCTGTGTGTGGTCCTTTATGATTTGTATCACCACTTTCAGCCACTTTTGTAAGTTGGTATAATGTTCTTTTACTCCTGAATGAAATTTTCTCTTCTTTCCAAGTTTCTCACAATATGTAATAGTTCACAAGGGTGACTGAAATGTAATCACTTGGAAAGACTCTGAGCCCTATTGAGGCTTTGTCATGCTTCTCTGATGGAACAGAGGAAGTATGGTATTAAATCATCCTTTTTTTTTTTTTAATTATCTTTCTCACTAGCTTTTCTTAGTATGGATTTTAATGTTTGTTTAAAATGCTCTGCTAACCAATCTCTCTGGGGGTAGTACACCAAGTTTTTAATGACTTGACATTAAAGTTTTTCCACGGTTGTTGTATTATTCTGGACATAAATGGAGCCCATTGGTCAGTGAGTATTTCTTTGGGTGTTCCTGCCTTGGTAAATAATAAACTCCATGGCTATAGATTTAACATTATCCTTACATGGAGTAACAGCGTAAGAGTTCATAGCTGCATAGTCCAACATTACTGGATTTTCGAGTGACCCAGAAATGTCCTTAGTAGTACACTCAAATGGCACCTTTAAGAGAAGCATTTGAGACAAAGTATTTTTAAAGTTTGGGTGAGGTTCTGATTTATTTTTGGGGCATCCAGCACAGAAATTCTCATTCAGGTTCCATCATTATATGTGGCCAGTAAAAATTATTATGGACAACGGGATTCTGCTGCTGTGTTTCAATACCATATTGATGAAAAATGCAGGTAGAATCAATGCACAGATTTCTGTACCAACAATGATCTTGAGTTTACCTTTTGCTACAGCAGTGTTGGATTGTGTACGTGGAGCTGTTTTTGTTGGAGTACATGTTTGGCCAAGGTGCCAACAGTGGAGCAGTATCACATCAACAAGTATTACCTCTATTGAAACAGTATCCAACGCAAAGCTTCTTGGTGTCTTAATTGATAACTTAAAATATAATCAACACATCACTCATGCATCAAGAAAACTTACCAAAAATTGGGATTCCTCTATAGAAACAAACCCTTTCTCACTGACTATCGTAGGAGTTTTATAGCTACATCTTATCTTGTCTACTCACTTCTTTAAGCAGCACCAACTCTGACTAGCCTTCACTCCACCTTAAAAAAAAACTAGAGGTTTGGTACAGTAAAATAGCCAAGTTTGTATAAAACTTACCAGACCGTTCACACCACTTCCTGGTAGTAATACTGAAGTGCCTACAGTGGCTCAGTTTGCATAATTACCTTACCTACTCTCAACTGCTTGGTGCCCACAAACCTGAGACCTTCCCATCATTACAAAACATCCTCAAGCACTAGTTCCCACCTGCAAATTTCTGCTCACAGAACAAATCTCTCCTGACTAGGACTAAGTCTCATAACAATGCAGGTGACACACTATACTCAACCTATGTTGCTAAACCCTAGAACTCCTACAGAAGGATGCCTGGATGTGCTCTTTTGATCTTCAAGATGTGTACTAGACATTCTCGAAGATTTTTATGCATCCAGCTGGGAGCCATTCATTACCAGTTCAGATCCCTACCCTTCAGTCTCACCACAGCCCCCAGGGTGTTCAATAAATGTATGGCAGTGGTAGCAGCTCATCTAGGACTGCTCAGATTCAAGAGTGTTTCCTTACTTAGATGACTGGCTCCTTATTGCACCAACCAAGCATCTTCTGGAAAGAACCAGGGATTGCTTATGCCAGTTATCTCATTCTCTGGGAATTATGATCAATCTGGCCAAGTCACAACTTCAACCAGGTCAAGTCTTGGAGTTTGTAGGGGCTCATCTAGATACACTCAGTCGTCTAGGTCTTCTGCCTCAAAACAAAGTTCTTGCATTGAAATTGCATGTCAGACAGGTTCTTTCCACCCTTTTCCCCCAGCAGAAATGGTACTCAGAGTCATAGAATCGACGGCTGCTGCAATAACTCTGTAATACCCACTTGCTCATCTTCATATTAGAATTCTTCAGTAGACTCTAGCAGTGCAGTTGCCTTTTCATCGACATCCCTTATGACATGGATAAAATTGTTTCAGATTTGCAGAAAATCCCTGCTGTGGTGGATACACTCTGAAGAAATTTGTCAAGGGAGCCCATTTATTCTTCCTCCTCCGAATGCCACTTTGACCATGGACGCCTCCTAATTGGGGTGGGGAGGGCATTACTTGGGATGGACCATTCAAGGCTTGTGATCTCCAGAAGAGGTAATTTTGCATATAAATGTCTTGGAGATGAGATTGGTGCTTCTAGCATTGCTGGTCTTTCAGAGCTCTCTTCCGCTAAGAACTATTGCTGTTCAAACAGACAACTTGTCAGTAGTCTGGGACATCAACAAACTGGGGAACGAGATCCTACCCTCTTTGCCGAGAAGCAATGAGAGCTTAGTAGTGGGCGATCTCCATCGGCTTTCTTGTAGCAACACACGTACCAGGCATGTCCAGCATCTTAGCCGTCAAGCTCAGCAGGACCATTCTCATGTCTCATGAGTGGTCTCTGTCAGTCAGTGGCAAATATGATCTTCCTCAAATGGGGTCAGCTGTGCTGCAGTCTCTTCACCACTCTACTCAACAACAAGTGCAGCAGGTTCTTTGTCCTAATTCCTCCTGAGGGACATTTACCAAGGGATGTTCTAGTTCACATTTGGCCCTCTGGTCTCCTTTATGTTTACCCTTCCCTGCCTCTAATCCCCAAGTTTCTTCAGAAAGCGCTCCTGTTAGATAGCAAAATAATCCTCATTGCCCCCTTTTGGATCGGTAAGTGTGGTTCCCCATCCTATTGTTTCACTTATGCCCTCCTTGGACACTGGATCTCAGTCCAGACCTCCTGTCACACCTGTCAGGGATGATTCATCCAGACATTGCAGGCCTCAAATTGACCTCATGGTTTCTCCAAAACCAATGATGGCTAGACCTTCCAGGCTTTCTTCGCCAGGCAACCAAATTCTATTTTCATCTCACAAACCTTCAACTAGGAAGATTTATAAGAGTAAATGGAAGAGGTTTTCATTTTGGGCTCATCAAAGATAGTTGGATCCTTTCACCACTTCACTCCCTACTAGGTTATTTTTCCTTGCCTCCATTTTTCAAAGCGGGTCAAGATGTTCTTCGTGTTTCACTGTTGCAATCATTACATTTGGGTAATCTGCTGGCAGGTTGCCCTCAGTCGGCCTGATTAACAAAGTCTTGGGTCCTGAGTCGGTTGCTGTCCCTTCTTCCATGACGTCAGGTCATCAGGGGTATAAAACATGCAGCCGACGACATTTTCATCAGTCTTTCTTGCTGCGCGGTGCCCAAAGCAGAAGCAGTTCGCAAGTGCCGGTCGGCCGACTCCTGAAAATTTAGTTTTCGAGTTTCAGAACCAAAGTCTTCAACCTAAAGCTAAGTACCTCGTTGGGGAAACTTTTTCTTGCTCCTTACTGATGTCAGTAAAAGTTAATAAATTGTATTCTTGTGGGAAGCAAATACCTCATAAGTATTTTCATTTGTACTGTATTCCTTGCCTAGGCCCTGACCACAACATGCCTTGCTGTCAGTTTTGTGTTAAATTTAACAAACGCACTATTAAGCGTCGGCATATGTTTGCATCTAAATATTTTGGCTCAAGATTTAACTATCCAGAAATGTCATCTGTTAGCAATCCAACTACCAGAATGCACAAAAAATGCAAAGAAAGACAGAGGCAGACCGAGGTCCAAAACAAACAAAGCTTCTCCTAAGCCAGTCGCCGGTACTCAGTGAGGCGCTTTTGCAGTTCCTGATACCCGCTACTTTTGATTCGCAGGCCTCTACTGAGACCCATTCAAAGTCCGGTATGCCGCGAGACACTTTAATATTGAACCCGTGGATGTCTCTACCTTAGATGGGTCCAGAGCCGCTGAGCAGGCACCGGCTTCTGAGAGTGTTTTCGGGCCTAAAGATTTGTATATTAAACCGACACCATCTTCAAAATCTAGGCCAAAACCAACTTTCTGTGTCTAAAAAAATGTTGCTTGGGCCATGTGCATAGGCCCCTGTGCCTAAAAAACAAATGATCAAAATGGCTGAGGATTTAATTACCTTGATCTGGGGTTCCCATCCCCCTCCTGCTAAGAGGCCTAGGCAAGGCACTGGCTATGAATCTTCAGATCAGGTTTCTATTTCTTCTGATTCCTCTTCTGATCAGGAATTATCTATTCCACCTTATGAGGACTCTGATGCAGAAGATTCCATCCCTTCTGCTTCTCCTCATGAAGATTTCTCTTTTGGAGAAACTTTGCATACTTTAAGGGAACACTTTCTTTGGGAGAGTCAGGATTTCTCAGAATCTAAAAAGAGGCTTAGGGACTTCCTTCTTCTTCCTCTGGCTATACCTCCTGTTCTAGACATTGTTGA
This sequence comes from Protopterus annectens, assembly GCF_019279795.1. Taxonomy (NCBI): domain Eukaryota; kingdom Metazoa; phylum Chordata; order Ceratodontiformes; family Protopteridae; genus Protopterus; species Protopterus annectens. The sequence continues at coordinate 597,478,485 of NC_056726.1, forward strand.
TGATGCTTTCTCAGAATCCAGCATGACTCCTGATTCCCTGCCTCTGGCTCCTAGTAAGCCAGACAGATATTACAGGGTTCCTGACTCCCACAAATTCCTTTTTAAAAACCCAATTGCTGACCCTGAAACCATTTCTCAGGGTCCCAAGGTCGTTAAGGCTTCTACTGCTAAAAATCCTACCCCTTCAGATAGAGACTCCAGGGCACTGGCTAGATGGGGTAAGAAGGTTTACACGTCTGCAACCTTGGCAATCGGGGCTTTAAACTGTCAATTTCGTATGCTTAAATATCAGCAGCATGTCATGGGCTTACTTAAACAGAAAATTATGTTGATTTTTGACTGTGTGGAAAATAGAGTTGCAGAATTTATTGCATTCAGCTGAACAAGTTGGAAAGCATACTTTGCAATGTGGTTTTGATTCCTTGGAGGCCTCCTGCAGGGCCGCTGTAACTGGATCTGTGATAAGAAGGCATGCTTGGCTCAAGGAGCAAAATCTGCCAGATCATGATAAAGCAAAATTGTTGGATGCTCCTTTACAACAGGACAGTCTATTTGGTAATAAGGCAGAAGAAGTTTTGAAAAAGATGGAAGATAAAGCTAAATCTATGCAAACTGTAAAATATTTCTTACAAGTGCAGCCACCCAGGTTCAGTAGGCACTGGCCTACTAAGAATTGGTCCTTTCCAGTACCCACCAGAGCCGCTCAGGTCAAACCCAGACACTCCAAGGGCTCCAGGTTTCAGTCACAAGGGACTTGCAGAACAAAACAATGGGGTGTCTCCACCTCCAAATCTGGAAGTAGCAAGGCACCTCCATACAGTAAGCAGTCTCAATGACTTTCCTCTGCCATCACCAAGCACTTATCTTTCGGCAGCCCCTTTGGGTGGAAAACTGGCACTTCATGCACAAAATTGGCATCTAATTACCCAGGACAAGTGGGTTTTAAATATAATATCCCAGGGATACAGATTTCATTTCCTCACGTTTCCAATCCCAAACGGATGGCCAGATCTGCCACCAAATCAGTGAACTGAGGCCCAGAAACAAGTTATGTCCCTCATGAATATGGGGGCTATTCAACCAGTACCAGAAAAGGAAAAGGGACAAGGATTTTATTCAAGACTTTTCCTGGTACCCAGAAAAGACAGATAATGGCGTCCAGTTCTGGACTTATCCATTCTAAATACATTTCTGGATATTCCAAAATTCAAGATGCTGACTCTACAACAGTTACTGCCTATGCTAGGCAAGGATGCCTGGTTGGTAACTCTAGACTTAAAAGAGGCTTACCTGCATATCCCAATCAGGGAATCTTGCAGAAGATATCTGCGCTTCAAAGCAGGCTATTTGCATTACCAGTTCCCTGCACTGCCCTTTGGCTTATCTACTGCTCCCAGGGTCTTCACAAAGTGCCTGGCACCAGTAATTGCATTTTGCAGACAAAGAAACATTCAAATTTATCCTTATCTGGACGATTGTCTAATTCAGGCAGAAAATAAAGACACGCTTCTACAGCATCTGGCATTTGTAAAAAGGCTTCTAACTTGTCTAGGGTACACCATAAACGAAAAGAAATCACAACTAGTATCCTCTCAAATAATTACATTCCTGGGTGCAAGCTTGAATACAACTGCCCAGATGACTTACCTCACGCCAGAAAAGCAAGTTCAATTGATGACTTACTTCAAACAAGTGGCCACAAAAACCCAGCTATCTGCAAGACAAATTCTGCACGCCTTGGGGTTCATGGCTTCCTGCATTCTACTAATTCCATATGCAAGACTGCATATGAGGAAACTTCAATGGTACCTAAAAAGTTTATGGAGTCAGCATTGCAACAGCCTGGAAACAATGATTCCTATCATTCCTTGCCTGCAGCAAGAGTTCCTGTGGTGGGCAGAGGCCTGTCACAGAGACAAGGGACTGTCATTCATTCCACCCCCTGCCACCCAAACCCTGAGTACAGACGCATCAGATTATGCTTGGGGGGGGGGGGTGCATCTGGCAGGGAGATGCATTCAGGGCGAATGGAGCCCAAATCAAATGCACCTACATATCAACCAGAAAGAGATGCTAGCTGTACAGAATGCTCTGACAGCCTTCAAGGACTGTCTTCATCAAGGACAGCTACTGATAAAGACAGAAAACACCACAGTGATGTCATATATAAACAAGCAGGGGGGTACCCATTCCTACCCTCCTTTGCAGACTAGCCATGGCTTTGTGGAACACAGCCTTGTCTTACCAAATACATCTACAAGCTCAATTCCTGCAGGAAAGCAAAATACTCTGGCAGACGAACTAAGCAGAAATCTTATGGACCCACATGAATGGAAACTGGATCCACAAATCTTCAACATGTTGACACGCAAATGGGGGAGCCCAGACATGGATCTTTTTGCTTCACCCCAAAACTATCAGTTGGACAAATTCTGCACAAGAATTCATCACAAAAAAGATTGGAAAGTGGATGCTCTGTCCTTCAGCTGGAAAAACCTATCAGTCTATGCTTTTCCCCCTCTGCCCTCCAAGGTCTTACTAAAAGTCAGACAGGAAAAAACAAAAATGATTATGATTGCTCCAGACTGGCCTCGCCAACACTGGTACCCTCTCCTACACAGTATGTCACACCTTCCTCCGTGGTACCTGCCTCAGACACTTTATCTACTGTCTCAGCAGAACTGTCAAATTCTGTACACTCAAATGCAAACTCTGAATTTCGCAGCATGGCTAATCAACTAATTTCACCAGTTACAGCAAACCTGTGATTGATGTCATTTTGGAGGCTAGAAGGCCTAGTACTAGAAAATCTTATGCTGATAAATGGAAAAGATTCTGTGCCTGGAACCAAGCACAAAGAATAAACATAGCAATGCCCAATATTCCTCAGATTCTGCAATATTTAACTGAGTTGCTTCACAAGAGCCTATCTTTTTCTTCCATAAAAATCCATGCCTCTGCCATTTTGGCTCATTACAACACAGAGCCTCCTCTCTTTTCTCACCCACTACTAAAGCCGTACCTCAGAGGGGCCAAAAATTTAAGACCTCCCAGGAGAGCACAGACTCCTGCATGGGACCTCAATTTTGTGTTGGAAAAACTCACCCTACCTCCTTTTGAACCAGCTGCTTCTGCAGACATAAAATTTCTCTCTTGGAAGACCGCTTTTCTTTTAGCAGTCACTTCAGCTAGATGGATTTCGGACCTACAGGCTCTCATGGTAGTGGAGCCTTTCATTATCTTTTATCCGGACAGAGTGGCTCTCAGGACCAATCCATCATTTATGCCTAAGGTGGTGTCTAGTGTGGCTCCTAATCAAAACATTCATCTGCCAACCTTTTTCCCAAATCCACAGAACAAGGGGGAGCGGATTCTGCATTCATTGGATGTACACAGACAACTAAGATTCTACTTAAACAGGACAAAATCTCTTAAGAAAATCTGAGCAATTGCTGGTGGCATTTGCTGCAGGGGCAAAGGGAAAGGCTATTTCAAAGCAGACTGTTTCAAAATGGATAAGCCATTGTATTTGTTTCTGCTACATACACCATGATAAACCTATCCCCAAGAGGATCAGATCCCATTCCACCAGGGCTGCATCTACTTCTGCAGCCTTTCTCAGAGGGGTTCCTACCAGAGACATTCTAGAAGCTGCTACCTGGAGCTCAGTTCATACATTCACCAAACACTACCATTTACCTCTCTTCTCTAAATCCAGAGCAGGCTTTGCCACTTCTGTCCTGCAGGGCCTTATAGCTGCTCCTAATGCTGTATAATTCCACCCTCCCAACCATAGCTTTGGGATTCTACCCAAATGTAATGACTGCAACAGTGGAAACACGAAGAACATAGTACAGTTGTATACACTTACCATAAATGTAGATGTTAGAGTGTATTCACTGTTGCAGTCCTGGTTACCCACCCGCCAGCCCCCTATTTTTCTATTACTATACCTCTTCTTTCTTTTACTATGCTCAAAAGCCTTTTTGGTGTATTTGCTTTTATTTGGAGGTATATTTTTTGTGTTCTAAATTACATGTATGTATATATATATATATTTATTTATTTATTTTACATTTGTTGACCGGGCTAGTCCAGCTGGATTATTGTCCATTTTCAGTGGAGGCCCGGGGAGAAAAGCTCCACAACTTAAAGCAAGGTTATACAAAATAAACATATGAAGAAAACACTAATGTCACAGGTAATGAGCAAAATACAGAGATATTAGTCTAGGTCAGGTAATAAAAACAAATAATACCATCTATGTAATGAGAAAGGCATTAAAATACTTTCAGTACAAATAAAGGAGGATGAGAGTATTACTATTACTATTATATGTATATATATATATATATTTTGCTCCCCATTTGAGGGGCACCTGACATCTGGGGCAAGAAAAACAGATGAAAATGGCGTCATCTGCATGTTTTATACCCATGACGACCTGACGTCATGGAAGAAGGCACAGCAACCGACGCAGGACCCAAGACTTTGTTAATCAGGCCAACTGAGGGCAACTTGCCAGCAGACTACCCAAATGTAATGACTGCAACAATACACTCGAACATCTACGTTTATGGTAGGTGTACACAACTGTACTTTTCTCCACCATCAAAGTTCAGTTAGCAGCCATCTCCAACTACCACATTGGAGATTATGCTTTTTCTTTAGCTTTATCCAAGTTATGTAAGTCCTTTCTTAACGGTATCTTTTTACTTAAGCATCCAATTAAGGACCCCATTCCACCTTCGGAGATGACTTTGGTAATTAGACTTTGGTGCATTCTTCTTTTGAAATTTCAGTTAAAGTAGTCCTTAAATTTCTATCTTGGAAAACGGTCTTTCTGGTGACCATACCTTCAGCAAGATGTGTATCTAAACTCCAAGCACCTTTTTCAAAACCACTGTATTTGATTTTTCACAAAGCTGAGAGTTACTTTACACATTAATACACTTTATGCACTAATACTTCTTTCTAACAAAAGTTGTCTCTGAAACGAACATCAGTCAAGTGATCGGTTTACCAGTTTTCTTTCCCAAATTGGACAATAAAGGAGATTATACCCTTCATCTTTTAGATGTACATAGGCACTTTCGCTTTTACCTTCACATGAATAAGGAATTTAGGAAAAGTGATCAGTTGTCTGTCTCCTTTTAGTAATAAGATGGAAGACTAGTCTCAAAAACTACACTAGCCAAATGGATAACAGATTGTATTTCCTGTGTTTATTCTTTGAGAGGCCTAACCTTACCAAGACCACCAAAAGCACACTCAACTAGGTCAATAGCTACATCATCTGCTTTTTGGGCTAGAGCCTCCATTGATGACATTTCTGCAGCTGCCACATGGTCTAATGTCCATACTTTTATTGCTTATTACAAATTAGACATCTCCAGAAACAGAGCTGCATTTGGTTCTCCGGTTCTCCAGAACATAGAACATCCTTCCATGATAGCCACCCAGGGTTACCCTAGCTACTGACTCTGTCCCATTCATTGAGGAACAAATGAAAGTGACAACATCAGATATAAAAGTTATGCACTCACCATAACTGTACATCTGTGTTGTCCATTTTCATTCTTCCTCAACTTCTGTCCCACCTTCCCCCATCCATGTCTTTGGGAGAGACCTAATGGAATTGTTGATAGGAACCATAGTTCCTGTTTGAGCTCCTGATCTTTTAGCTATCACTCTTCTGTCATATCAATGTTAAGATACCTTGCTGAGATATAGTATAATAGCAGTAAACTTGATTTGAGGTAACACAGTGGTCAGGGGCGTTATGGGTGAGGAAGGAGCTCGAGAGTCAGATCCTAGCATCTGTAGAAAGTGGCAGAGTCTGTTTTGAGGATTGAATCTGAAGCCATTTGTTGAAGAATGAATGGAACTGAACAACTCAGATGCATAGCTATGGTGAGTATATAACTTTTATTTCTGTCAGACAGCCAGTAGCTGTCCATTGTACAATATAAGTATTTATGTTCAGATTTACTAGTCTGTCACTAGTACTTGCATGAGGAATAGAGTCAAAGGTCTTGCCCAGGTCTAGATATGCTGTATGCACTGCATAACCACTATCCACTGCTTCAGTTACTTTTTCAAAGAATTTAATGAGTTTAAAGTGACAAAACTTTCTTTGATAAAGCCAAATTGATGAGGGTCCAGATATGAGAGATTTGAAAGGCCATATTTGGCACTGATACTTTGGCAACCTAGTATTTTGTCAGGGCCCATGGATGAATTATTTTTAGTTTTTGAAAGGGCTGAGAGAACTTGTTTGTAGTAATTAAAGGGGTGGCTGAGATTATGGGACCTGTGGGATGGCTGTAACTGTGGGTGGAGTACAGTTTGCACTAAATTTCTTTGCTAGGGTATTTGCTATTTCCTTTGGGTCACAGGGTATAGTAGTATTGTCGACTAGCTCTGAATACTGTTGGGTGTTAGTTCTTAACTTTCTGACATATTTAAAGAAAGATTTGAAATTATTTTTGGTTTTAGTGGCTATTTTAAGTTCATACTCATCTTTGAGCTTCCCAGTGGTTCCGTTAAGCCATTTGTTTGCTTAAGTGTGCTAAACTAAGTAGAATGAGACCTTTTATAATCATTAAGCAGTTTCTTTCTCTTGTATAATTTATTTATATGGGTATTCCACCACAGGGATTTGCTTTCAAACTTCTCATTATTTATTTATTTTATTACATTTTGTTAACTGGGAATGTCCAACTGGGCCAGAGGCCCATTTTCAGTGGAGGCCTGGGGAGAAAAGCTCCACAGAAAGTACAATACAAGTAGATTTTAGATACACAAATTATCACAAATTAGAATGCAGTTTTACAAATAAAAAAAAAATCACAAATAGTATGCAGTTTTACAATATCAAAAACATCCTATATCAAGAAGAAACATGACATGAGAATTGTGTGTTTACTGGTGTAGATCCCGGGGGAAGATCTACCTTGATGAACAAACACAACAGGATCTTGGGAAACTAAAAACCTGCTAATAGAGCAGCTCAGTAGTGAATAAACAAGAAGCTGAAGTAAAGAATTATTTACAAGTAGAGAGAGCTAATAGAAAAAGTGATAGAGGAAGTAGAAATAAGTTACAAAAGAAGCAGGAGAAGATCATGTTCTGAGAGTAGCTAACGAGAGGAGAGTGGGTTTAAGCAGGGGAGTGGCAGGAGCATAGCCAATGGTTGCTAAGGTGGTGTTTTAGTAGTGTTTTGAATTGATCATGTGAGGGTATGTTCCTTGGAGTTTCTGGGAGGGAGTTCCAGAGTTTCACTATGTTGTGGGACTAGAGGGAGTTGCCGTGTTGGTTATGGGATTTGGACACCTTAAGTAAGAGTTTGTTGGAGGATCTGAGAGTTCGATGGTTGGAGTGTGGTTGAACTAAGGAGGAATAGGGCAGGGCAGTTATTGGGATTGTAGATTATTTTGTGGGTTAAGGCTAGATGATTGAGACAGAAGGTTAGGTAGCTCTAGCCATTGTAACGCTGAAAGTGATGAGCAGTGATAGGATGTGAATGGGAGGTTGGAGGCAAATTTAAAGATTTTATGGTAACATGATTCCAGTTTATTGAGGTCTGATTTCCGGAGGTTGGTGAAAACAGTGGAACCATAGAGAAGGATACTTAGGAGGTGTGTGTGTGCAGTGACAAGCCTGACATTGGATGTTAGGAGTGGCTTGGCTCTGTACAGGCTACCTAATTTGATGTGAACTTTTTTGATGATTTGGGCAATATGCGTGTCAAATTTGAGGTATTCATCTATGGTAATACCCAAGAGTTTTGTGTGGTTAGTGGGGATAATTTTGGTACCATTAGCAGAGATGATGGATAGGGGGATTTGTTTAGTTTTGGATTTGTTATTCCTAAATACTATAACTTTGGTTTTGTTGGGATTTAAAATGAGTTGGTGTGAGAGGTAGGATTCAATGTCCTGAAAAACAGATTGCATTCTGATTTGGAGTTCTCGGGTGGAGGGACCAGAATAGATAAGGGTAGAGTCGTCAGTGTACTGAACTATGGAGGCATGCTGGATTGCTGTAGGTTATTGGTGAATATGATAAAGAGGAGTGGACTGAGAATGGAACCTTGGAGGACTCCCACAGGGGTGAGGAGGAGGAGAGGGGAGAGAGAGGAGTCCTATACTGTGGCCTGTTGACGGTTAGAAAGATAACTGTGGAACCAGGTTAATGCGGGTGAGCTAAAGCCGTAGGTGGATAGTTTAAGAATGAGCTGGTGGGAGACAGTGTTGAAGGCTTTAGATATGTCTAGAAATATAGAGGTGACCTGTTGTCCTTTGTTTAAGTGTGGGTGGATGGAGTCAGTAAAGGCAAGGAGAGCTGTACTAGTACTGTGCTTTGGCCGGAAACCATGCTGAGAGTTGGAAATTAGGTTGTTGAGAAGGAAGTAGTTTAAGAGTTGGTTGTGGATGTATTTCTCTAAGATTTTTGCGAGGGGGGAGAGGATTGCTATGGGGCGGAAGTTTATTTCTTTGGATAGGCCACCTTTATGGAGTGGAATAATATGAGCTACTTTCCAAATGCGAGGGACATATACTGCTCATTGATAGAGCGGTTGATGCGTATTGAGTTATGGGATATGCAATTACAGGGGCTGTCAGTTTCAGGAATTCATTAGGGAGATTGTCAGCAGCTGTGCGGCTTGGTTTGAGTTTGGATAAGAGAGTTTTTATATAGTTAGTTTGTATAGTTGTGAAGAAGAGGGGATTGTGACTGAGTGTAGTGGTGCTAGGGATGGTAAGTGGCTGAGTTGGTTTGTTTTCCAGAAGGGAGGTTACTGCGCTGATGAATTGGGTGTTAAACTGTGTAGCTATGGGGACAGTGTTATTAGAGGAGGTTGGGGGGGTGAGGTTTGACCTGGGTTTAAGAGTTGGTTGGTACAATGCCAGAAATTTTTTGGGTTGTGGACAAAGATTGCCTTATCAATGCAGTTATTTAAATGGCAGTAGAAGTCAGAGGCATAGGTAGCAGCTTAGTAACAGGATATTTCAGAGGAGGATTACATTATGGTCTGATTTAGTAAGACATGATGACACATATGGAGCTGTTCTAGGTTACATTCTTGAAGCCTGGAAAATAGCCATTGTAATCCTGTTATACAAGGGTGGCCGAACTGCAGACCGTGGTATCTAAAGATCTGTGTGTCTTGCATAACTTTACATATGAGGCTAGTATTTCAGATCTCGTTAGGCTAGACATTGAAAATCTCTTTACCTGACCGTCCTCAGTTCAGCTTTGTCAAAGTAAGGTTTTTCCTCTTTAACCTCATTAATTTATTGGTAAAAGTAATCAAAGCAGTGAATAGCAGTTATGCTTTACATACAGCATGTTTGAAAGTGGCCAAGGCATTGTTTACAGCATTATAAATATGTCTGTAAATCCTTATTTTGTGTGGTGGATAGCCAGCTGATTTTTTTTTTTTTGACAGAACCCATGTGATTACAAATGCAGGTAACACTTCTGAAAGCAAAAAGGTTGCCAGTGGTGTACCACAAGGCTGAGTCTTGAACCCTCGCCTATTTGGCTTCTATTATTCAGACTTTCAAGCCAACACTCCTGGTCTATGGTTATCTAACTTTGCATATGACTGTAAATTGTTGTTTGTCTTCCACTGTCTCTTACTTGCTCCAGCATAGGTTAGCCCATGTTAATAATTGGTGCAAAAACAGTGGCCTGTGGATTTGTAAAAGAGAGCTAGCATTTCTAACGTCAGGGAAGCATTGGGTATACCAGCCATTGGCAGTGTAGGTCAGACAGCTTATTGATGGAGAGTTGAAGTCCCCTCGTAGAAAAGTTTTGGGGATTTCAGCTAATGTATTAAGCTAGCTGTCATGCTGTACTTGGTCTTGTTTATGGTAATCTGGACATCTGTGAGTTCAGATAGGATGTTCAAGGAAGCTGATATGAGGTGATAATATCCTTGATAAATACAGTACAAGCTGTACTCCCTCATAATTGCCAGTAGGTCTGAAGATGTGATTGGCACTTAACCCAGGATTAGTGGGAGTGCTTTCATTGCTCTGAAACCATGTATCCAGTTCTCTTCCATTCATTCTCGATGAATGAGGTACTTTGAATCCGATTGGTTCCAACTTCAGCCACTTTCAGACTTTGGTTCAAAGGCTCAGGCTCCTCCTCTTAATCGCAATCCCCTCTTTGTACTAAGTTAGCTTCAGTCTCATTTGTCGCTTGATTGCTTCAGATGCAGATCTCTGTGCTCAGTTTGGGTGTCAATTTTTTCCTTCTCCCTTTCCATTTTAGGACATTATTATTACACCGATTTTTCTCTTCTGTTTATTTCCATATTTTTCTACCTAAGGAAAATAAAAACTCTCTAGCTCTTGGCGCTACTTAGGAGTCTTCCTTTCTTAGTCATTAGATAGTGGACTTGGTTTTTATTTCCACCACTGTAGTGTGGATTGTTGCTGTTGGTTAGGGCTAGTGTTATTCGTAATTATTGTTGTTTCTTGAGATTTTTGTGTATAGTATTGGGGTTTTCCTCTTGTCTTCAAGATGTTGGAGAAACCTTCCAGTTTCAAGAAATACATTTCTTGCCAGAACAGGGTTTTGAATCAAGTTGTCCACACAGAATGTGGGTACTCTTGAAGGCATTGCATTTGGACGAAGACTGTACTATCTGTGCCACATCTGGAACCAGGGCCACTACTGAAAGGTGAAGCAAACTATTGCTTATGTGGCCTCTCCTTGCCAGACTAGAAGTAGTTTTTCCTTCACAATCGTCGTCCTCTTCTTTCAAAGTAGCCAAAAAAGTTTCAGATAAAAGCAAAGGGGAGAAGAGTACTGACAAATGAAAAGAAAATGTCAGGGAACAGGACAAGGAGAAACATAAAAAGTGCTCTCTGGAATGCTCGGGTCCCTCCTGTCCAGCCTTGAAGATCCTTAAGCTGTCGAATCTGTCTCTGACCCTGGAGCCAATCAAAATTGGGTCTTTCACTCCTCTGTTCCCAGAACGGAGGTTCTCTACAGAATCTGTAAGCCCTAGGCTCAGGTCACCCTTCCTGCAGGAAAGGTTCTTTCACAGGGTATCAAGGGCATCTTCCACAGTGTCTTCCTTAAGATCAGTGCAGTCATCCAGGAGCCTTTGTGAAGCAGACATAAACAGAATGATGAGGAAGATCCTAAGGACCCAGATCTACTTGTGAGTTCTCCCAGCTGCAACCCCTGTTGGAGATTCTAGGCTTGTCCCTTCTTCCTCTCTGATTGTGGCTCCTTCCCCGATCAAATCTTTGGATTCGGAGAACTTGGATCCAAGTGAGTCCTATTGTTGGAGCTGAAGGTTTGGTCTTTGTCAGTGCTGACTTGTTTCTCTCACCCAGTGACTCGCCTTTGACCTTAATCAGTCTCTGAGCTAAGGTGTCGGAGCCAGCAACATGGGATCTGGCTAAAATCAGAAACTGTTGGAGCTGCTCCTTTCCTTCAGTACTTTGGCCCCATAGATCCCAGCTCTGGTATTGGAGCAGAGTTCAATATATTTTCATGTCTACCTTTGTCAGGATCCTTGGATTCTACAGGGGCAACATTGTCTTTCGAGAGTGATGTCTCAGTCTAGGGAGCAGGCTTCCCTTCCCTGCTCAGATACTTCTGTTGACCCCACAAAGCTCTTAGAGTTCTTTTCCCTCACATTCTGTTACATCAGAGCAGCCAGCCACTTGAAGTCTGTAGTAGGCCACATTGTGGACCCCAATCTTTTTGAGTCTTTTCCAAAGCATCCCATTATGAGAGGGTTACCAGATGCACTTGTGCAAAAGGAGGCATGCGCACTTCTTACAGGACTCTGTTACAGGAGATGCTGATTTCAGTGAAGGAGAGGGGTTCCCAGGTCCTCCCTTGAAGGTTTCTTCTTTGGCAAGATCCTGGAACTACTCAGACAAAAAGAGGTGTGGTCCACCAATACCCCCTCCCAGGAGGAATCACTATTCCTTACAGCTTTCGGGGATGGCCTGTCTACCTTTTGGATGGTCCCTCCTGCTGACAAAAACTAGCTGATCTGGTTTCAAGGCAGGTATGGAAGGAAACAGATGTGGTTGAACCCATCCCTCGGAAGCCCAACAAAATTTTAGTTTCCTATAAAGACCAACCATGTTGGAGCAATGGTTCCATGATAGATTCTATTGAGGTGACAGTGACAACCAAGAAGGAGCTCTCAAAGGAGAATTCCACTGTCCATCCCCCTAACATGGAGTCCAGGGTGTTGGACAGTTTGGTAAGTACGTTTGTGCATTGGGGACCTTTGCTGTCAAGGCAGTGAACTATCTGGCACACGTTAAATGTTTTCAGAAGGATTTGATGAAAGCATTGTCCAAATCTCTCTCTGTTTCCTTATCTGTGGTTGATTAAAATAACACAGTCGGCATACAGTTGACTGCTCTACAGTTCCTGTCAAACATGTCTATGCACCTTATTTGTAATGCTGTCTATGGCACATCGTGAGCTGCAGACATAGGTATAGCCATTCGTTTGCACACTTGAATCCATTTCTGCAACTTCACAGAACACTTCAAGACATCCTTTATTAATGCCCACTATGATATGCCCATTTTGTTTGAGCATAAAGTTAGAGAGACTGTATAAAAGTGAGTAAGAGGGCAAGACCATGTTTGCTGTTGGAATAGCTTTTCTACCCCTCAACAGACCTTCTCTGGAAATCAGGAAGGTAAGGTGGGAAGAAACTATGGTTCTGCAAGTGGACACTGTTAGCAGTAGACCTCCCTGAGGTATTGGGGATAGTCAAAATGTATGTTGCTGTCACAGCAGAGGTAGACTGTAAAATGAAGGCTTTTGGATTCCCTTTTCTGACAGGCCTTTCCAGCACTCCTGAATGGTTACCCAATTGTCACACTCTGGAGGCAGTTAGGGGATGCTTGTCTCTGCACCCATGACCTGGATGTCCATCACCCAAGATGTATGGGTGCAGTGAATTATAAAAAAAGGTCATATGATTTCCTTTCTTTACCATCCCTCTTGTTCAGGATAGCTTCCCAATGTGCCACCCACTCAACAGAAGGAAGCAGCACAAGAAATAATAAAGTTGCTAGACAAGTGAGTCATCCAGTAGGTCCCACCAGAACAACACAGATCCAGGGTCTACTCAGGGTTCTTTTTTGTGCCAAAGAAAAATGGGGACCTCAGGCCAATTCCGGCCCTGAGTCACTTGAACCAGAATGTAAAGCAGAAATTTCAGTCCATCGTGCTGTTGTTGTTGAGGAAGGATGAATGGATATGCTCGACAGAGCTTCAGGAAGCATATTATCTTATAGAAATGGACACACAGTACAGGGGGTTTCTCCACTTTTGGCTGGGGGCCAGTCACTTTCATTTCATAACCCTTACGTTTGGTGTTATCACAGCCCCTGGGAATTCACCTAGTACATGGCAGTGGTTGTAGCTCATCTCTGAATGTTCTGAATGTTCCCATGTCTGAAAGACTAGCTCATAAATGCTCTCCCTAGAATCTTCTTATCAAAGCTAAGGACACCAAGTTCTTTGTAAAAGTCAGTCTGGCCAAGTCAAAACTTCAGCCAGTTCAAATGGTAAAATTCATTGGAGTCCATCTGGGTACCAAGCTACAAATAGATTACTGGAATCAAGGATCCTTACCGTTCAGCATCAAGTGATGGGTTTATTCTTCCATTACAAGCCATCAGAAAGATCAGTTCTACACCTTCTTAGCTCAGTGGTAGCCTCCATCACTTTAATCCATCTGACCAGATTTTACATGAGTGGACCCATGTGGTTCTCTGGTCAGTAAGATACCAACCCATGAACTTTACTGAATCTCTCACTCAGCTTTACAGGAACCATATTCAGTGGAGGCTAAACTCTCCAATAGTTTCTCAAGGTTGACCATTTGTTCTCTTTCCTCCATGCCACAGTGTCCATGGACACTTCCCAAATCTGGTGGTGAGGGCATTTCTTGGGAAAGACTGTCAAGGGCACATGTTGTCCCACAGAGACTGTCTTTACATCAGTGTCCTAAAGATGAGGGCAGTCCTCCTAGTGTTGTAGGCCTTTCAGGAATTCCTCCCCAGGAGTTTGATTGCCATCCAAATGGGCAGTGTCCTTGGTTTGGAACATTAGCAAACAAGGGGGAACACATTCATACTCCTGTGTTGAGAAGCCATAACAGTTTAGCTATGGGTGATGTCTTTCAATGGCTGTCTGATAGCAGTGCACGTACTGGTGAAGTCCAGTGTATTGATGGACAAGTTGAGCAGATCTATTCTACCTCATGAGTGGTCCTTTAACCAGTTAGTGGTGGAAAATATTTTCAACTGCAAGGCCAACCTTGCTGTGATCTGTCTGCCTCCCCCTCCAATACCAAATGCTAAAGCTACTTTGCCATGATCCTGTATGAGGGGGAGGCCCCAGGGATACTTTTGTCCACATTTTCTACTCCCATCTTCTTTATGCCTATCCACCCACTCCCCCCACACCAGAGTTTTTGCAGGAAATAGTATGGAGTAAGGCTACAGTGATCCTCATTGTCCCCCTCTGACCTTGTATGTTTTCCCTTCCTGTGGACTTATCTGAATCACCCTCTATGGGTTTATATGGCTGCTCTTTTTCATGATGGAGCAAGTTCTATTAAAGTCCATTTGACAGCTGCCTGCAATTTTCATTTTGGGGAAAATCAGTCACTAGTTACATCTTTGTTGCCGTCTTAAGGGGCACCTGCTTTGTCTGGCATCCTCTCAGGGACCCTGTCCCTCCTTGGGATATTATCATCCTTCAGGCTTTGACAAGACCTACATTTGAACCTGTTCCCACAATTAGAAGTGTATTTCCTGGAAAACTAACTTTCTTGTGGCAGTCACTTCTGCATGAAGAATTTTGGTAGTTCACGCCATTTCTTGTAAACCCCCTTTTCTGGTTTTCCACAAGAACAGGGTAAGATTGAGAACAAACCCATCTTTTTTTTCTAAAGTGGCAACAGAATCATCACTGAACAAGTCTATCAACCTTCCCATTTTATTTTCCCATTTGTCTAATACCGTAGACTCTCTGTTATCCGGTCCTGTTGGGACCGGGCCTTAGGCTGGATAAATGAATGGCTGGTTAATCAGAAAAAGCATACACAATAATATTTATAGGTTATAAATGAGCTGGAATAAAACTACTTGTGTTAGTATGCATTTTTCTAAAGAATATGAAGTCTAAAACTCAAATGTCTGTCATTATTTAGCCTAGAGAAGGCAGAAGTGCTCTTCTTCTCTGTTGTCTCTTTCTAGGGCTATGGCATAAGTTTGATGGCCAGTTAAAAAGAAGGACTGTTAGAGGAGCTAGATAAGATGGAGTCTATTGTAAAGGAGAGTATACACTATATCTTTGAGATGTGCATCAACAACTCAGATTCTGTTTGCATCCCACCAAGATTATCAGGAAGATTGACCAATTGTTTGTATCCTTCTCTACAGCAAAACCTATAAAGGAGTGTCCAAAGTAACTTTCTCACATTGTCTGAGTGCATTTCGTATGTTTACAAGGAGAAGGGACTGTCATAACTTAGCATTCCTAAGGCTCATTCTTCTCAGTCAGTTGCTACCTCAACTGCCTTTTTCTTCAAAGTGCCAGTTAATGACATTTGTACATCAGCTACTGTGTCTAAAGTCTGTACTTTTATATCTCATTATGAATTGGACCTGCTGTCTTGGTCAAGAGCATCTTTTGGTTTAGTAGTTCTCTGGAATATCCTTCCATGAGTCCTCCCAAGATGTATGTTAGCTGGGGACTCTGTCCCATTTGTTAAGGAGAGAAAGAAAACACAACTTCAGATATGAAAATGATGTACTTACCATAACATTAGAGCCACGCTGTCTGTTTCTGTCCACCTCAGCTTCCCTCCCTGCTTCCCCCTTCCAGTTGTCATGTGTTCTCGTTTCTGGAGTGACTGCACTGACATAATGATAGCCTGGTCTTGCACTTTTTCATGTGGTGTTTTTTCAGGAGTCTTGGTATTCTTTAGGATATAGTTCCTTGGATGTGTATGGTTCTAGTTCTAAGAAATGAGCAAACTCAATCTGAGGTAATTTAGTACAAGGATGGGGATTAATGGTAAGGGGAGGATCCTGAGCCTTGGATCCAAAGTCTTAGAGTGGCCGAAGTTGGATCTGATTGAATCTGAAGTACCCCCGTTCGTTGAGATGGATGGCAGCAGACAACATGGATCTATTGATGTTAAGTTGTCAAACTCGCCTTCATTCTTGCTGGATGGGTTTGGAGCCGATCCTCGGCTCCGACTCGGCACTTGCTAAGCTCGAGAACTCATTTTACCAGCTCGAGGCAACCCTATATTCCATAATGCAAGGCGTGACTACCTCAGATCTCGTTTGCCGCTTCGCGAAGAGGTCTCCTTTTTTACCAGCTCAGGTAAAGCTTCATTTTGTAAAGATTAGACAGGGTTTTTTCTCCCTTACCTCCTTTTCTTTCATTTATTGAGTATATTTTATACTAATAGATAATCTCCTACCCTATATTCCCTCCCTTTACGTTAGGATTTATTCCTCTCTTCAGGCCCTAAGCCTCCCTCTCAGTTAATTCCTGTCAGGTTGTGTGTTGTCTGTTTTTTGGGGGTTAACTGTGTGACTGTTGTGTGTTTGTGTATTTTTGGACATTATTATGTCTAAGGAAGTGAAGGTCTCAGGCTTCAAGAAGTGTGACTCGTGCTGTCAGAAAATGTCTCTGACAGACGGTCACACTTCTTGTGTGTACTGCCTGGGGCCTTTACACCTGCAGGACTCCTGTGCCATTTGTCACTCCTTTAGCCAGAGAGTCCTGCAGGAACGAAGAAACAAATTGATTCTTCGTGGCTTGTTAAAGCCAGAGGGTTCTCCGACCAAGGCTGGGTTGGTTAAACCCTCTAAGCCATCTAAAGCCCGGGCTGTAGTTTCCAAGCCTTCAGCTGTGGCTCCGACTCCTTCGGAGTCGAGATCGGCTCCGGCCGGAGCCGATCTTTCCACTTTGGAAGTTGTTGTGTCGGCGCCGTCTGGCTCCGACACACAGATACCCATTACTTTGTCGGCTCCGGCCGGAGCCGACGTGTCTTTATCCAGTATTGGAGCCGATAAGTCTTCGGCTCCATCTGGAACCGAGGGGTCGTCGGCTCCGATGGCTCCATCCAGGAAGAGATCTCGGTCTCCTTCCCTGGAGTCGATTTGTTCGGCTCTGGGATCTCCTCTTTTGTCGGAGCGGAGCCATCGGAGCCGATCTTCAAGATCTTCCAGGCTGTCAGACCACGATTTAGAGAGGGTGGTAAGCAGACTGTTGAAGTCACAGGCACTAGCCCAAATGCTCCATAGCCTGTCTCAACAGACGTCTGCTATTTCTCATCCCCCTGAACTTCCTCCTCCGACTCTCCTTCAGAGTTCGGAGCCAGAGTTTCTCGGAACGGGGACCGTGGGTGTGCCGGAGCCGATACTTCCCCTTTCAGCTCTGACGTCTTCAGCTCCGATCTCCTCCATGAGACCTTCTTTGGAGGGATCCGGTCGTCGAGTCTCCCTTGTCGGCTCCGAGGGGGCGAGTGGCATCGGACCCTTGTCCGACCCTGCTCTCCCTCTTGGAGCTTCGGCATTGGTGAGCTCAGCACCGACATCGGCTTCGGAGCCTACTCTTTCGGTGGGGCCGGGGATTCCTGTTTCTTCGGAGCGGGATTCTTCTGGCCTCCCTGGGAGAGGAGCCTTCGAGGTGATGAGGAGTGTCCTAGCCCCTGAGCTAGGTCAACGGTCTATTCCTTTAGCTCCTCCATCTTTGGTGCCTGTTGATGTCTCTTGCTCCCGGACCCAGAGATCCATCGCCCCAGGTTTCCCCATTGGGAATAACTTCCTCTTCCGAGGTTTCTCCTGATCCTGCAGCAGAACCCCCGTGTAAGAGGACGTGTAAGAGGAAGCACACAGACTCCCCTGAGTCTACTACATCAGATACCGACTTAGATGAGTTGGAGGGTTCCCCACGGTCCCCCTCTGAGGATGTCTCCTTTTCAGACATCCTGGAACTCCTTAAGCAGAGGGGGAACTGGCCTTCCATTAACCCCTCCGAGGATGAGTCTGTATACCTGGAGGCTTTTGGATCTCGACCCTCCACCTCCTGGGTGTCTCCGCCTTTCGACCCACTCATGCAAGTAGTGGCTCGGAAGGCGTGGGCAGCCCCGGATTCTGTGGAATCAGTTCCTAGGAGGCCCTCCAAATTTATTACAGCCCCTGCAGACAAACAGTTTCTTTCTAAGGGTGTCCCTGTTGATGCTATGGTGGTGGCGGCGGCCACCAAGAAGGAACTTGCTGATCCTTCTGTGCCTGTCCATCCTCCTAATAAGGATTCTAGGACCATGGATAGGTATGGCAAGCGGATGTTTTCTTCAGCGACCTTTGCTATGCATTCGCTGAACTACCCTTGTCACTTTACCAGACTTGAGAGAGACATTCTCAAGGAACTAGGTGAAGTGGTTCAGGATCCTTCGGCGACTGGGGCTCAGGAAAAGATTGCCTCACAGCTAGGAATCCTCAATTCTTTGACTAACTCCTCCATGCGGCTCATTTCTTATGCAGCTGATGGGGCGAGTAGGGCCGCAGGCACAGGAGTGGCACTTAGGCATCAGGCCTGGATGCGGCTTTGTAATTTTGCAGACCCCTTTAAGGCGTCCTTCACCAATACTCCCTTTGACAGTTCGGCTTTGTTAAGGCCTCAGGTGAAGGATACTTTGACCAGGTGTGAACAAGACGGCAAGACCCTTTCTGCCGTAGGAGTCCATTTCTCCACCCCTTCAAGACCCTATCCAAAGGGTCAGAAGGGAGGGAAAATGTGGTTCCGTAAATCTCAAGGAGTCACGCCGGACACACGTGGTCAGTTTTCCCCCAGAGGCAGAGGGGGTAATAATAATAGACGCCACCCTAGGGGCAGAGGGGGTCCGCAAAATCAGGGTAGCAGGGAGACTCTCCCTGATAAACCCTTCCAGCATCCCTGAGGTGTTGCCCGACTGTCCACCCTTGAAGGCAGTCGGGGGAAGATTGTCGCTGTACCCAGTAGCCTGGCGTTCCCTCTCTCAAGACAAATGGGTACAGTCGATCATATCCGAGGGCTACAATATCCCTTTCGAGAGGTATCCCATTCCTCATCAATCCCTTCCAGACGTCTCACCCGGTCTAAGGGAATTGGCAAAGCAGGAGGTATCAAAGCTCCTAGCAAAAAGAGCCGTCCAAATAGTGCCAGCAGACCAAGTAGGATCCGGCATCTACTCAAGATTCTTTTTGGTCCCCAAAAGGACGGGAGATTGGAGACCAATTTTAGACCTCCGCAAACTAAACAAGTTTGTCAAGAAGGCAAGGTTCAGGATGGTCATGCTTCCGTCCATTCTACCCTTTTTGGGCAAGGACAACTGGATGTGCTCAATAGACCTTCAGGATGCGTACTATCATATAAAGATTCACAGGCGCTCCAGAAGGTTTCTCCGCTTTCGGCTGGGGTCCAGTCATTTTCAGTTCAGAGCCCTGCCCTTTGGCCTCACTACAGCCCCCAGAGTGTTTACCAAATGTATGGCAGTGGTTACGGCTCATCTGAGACGTCAAGGATTCCAGGTATTTCTGTATCTAGACGACTGGCTCCTCTCCGCCACCACCAGGCATCAACTTCTCAAGGCCAGAGACTACACTCTGCAAACCTGCAAACAATTGGGGATTTCAATAAACTTCGAAAAATCTTCTCTGTCGCCTTGCCAATCTATTACCTTTATAGGCGCAGAATTAAACACTGTCAGTATGTCAGCCAGACTCACAAAGCAAAGAATTCTGGACATTCAGAAGTATGTTCGGATCATATTACTCAGCAAGAAGATCAGAGCCAAATTTGTCCTGAAGGTTCTGGGTCTTATGGCTGCGGCCATTGTTGTACTGCCATTAGCCCGCTTCCACATGCGTCTTCTGCGGTGGATGTTGTTCACTCAGTGGTCATTCCAGCAGCACCCCATGAGTCACGAGATTTTTGTCATGCAGTCGTGCAAGAGTCATCTAATCTGGTGGATGTCTTCTCCTCTGCTCCATCAGGGCCGACTGTTTGTGCCCCCAGTTTCGGTTGCCACCGGATGCCTCTCTGATCGGGTGGGGGGGGGCATTATCAGGGCAGGATGGTCCATGGGACTTTGGCAACCCATAGAATACCATCTGCACATAAATGTCCTAGAGATGAGAGCAGTGCTTTTAACGTTGCAAGTCCTCAGCAACTTTCTTCCCTTAGGGACTATTGCAGTTCAGACGGACAACATGTCTGTAATCTGGTATATCAACAAGCAGGGCAGGACCAGGTCCTACCCACTGTGTCGAGAAGCTCTCAGACCTTGGCAATGGGCGATCTCATCTCATCGGTTTCTAATAGCAACGCATATCCCCGGGAGATCCAACCTCTTAGCGGACAGACTGAGCAGAGCTATTCTCATGCCACACGAGTGGTCTCTCAAGCAATCGGTAGTGGACGAGATATTTCAGAAGTGGGGCTTCCCTTCCTGCAACCTTTTTGCTACACCCCAAAACAACAAATGCCCGGACTTCTTCACCCTTTTTCCTCTACCAGGCCATACCCCGAGAGACTCTCTAACTCAGGATTGGCCCCGGGGACTTCTGTATGCCTTTCCTCCATTTCCACTGATACCACAAGTTATTCAGAAAGCTACCGTATTGAGAGCCAAGTTGATCCTCATTGCCCCTTACTGGCCTCGACAAATTTGGTTTCCGTCCCTGCATCGTCATCTCCTGGCGCAGCCTTGGCATCTGGACCCAGTTCCAGACCTTCTGACCCACCAGTCGGGTCAACCACACCGGGCCATTCGTTCTCTCAACCTCACTGCTTGGTTGCTCCACTTCCTTCCTTAGCCAGGCTTCCTATGATCTCTAACCCGTTAGAATATCATAGTAGCTTCTCTAAAGTCCTCCACCAGAAAGATTTATGCTAGTAAGTGGAAACGCTTTTCTTTCTGGGCAAAGTCTAAACACTTAGATCCCTTTACTGCTCCAGTGCATTCAGTTCTGGATTTCTTAGCAGAGATTTTTCAGTCAGGGTTTTCTGCTTCTACAGTTAAAGTCCAATTGGCAGCAATCTCTAATTTTCATGTTGGTTTAGCAGATCAAAACATAATGTCCCACAAACTTTGCAAAGCCTTTCTCAGAGGTATATTTCTCCTGAAGCCTCCAACCAGAGATCCCCCTCTGCAGTGGGATTTGAACTTAATGCTGGCATCCTTGATTCTATCCCCCTTTGAACCGGCTGCTACATGCTCCTTAAAGTTTCTTTCCTGGAAAACAATTTTCTTGGTGGCTGTTACTTCAGCTAGAAGGGTTTCTGAACTTCAGGCCCTTTGTGTCCGTTCCCCTTACTTGGTTTTTCACAAAGATAGGGTATCTTTAAGACCTAATCCATCTTTTTTGCCCAAAGTTGCTTCCCAGACGAATCTTAACCAATCTATTGATTTGCCAGTTTTTTTTCCCTAATTATTCAGACAAAGCTGAACAAAGACTTCATTGCTTAGATGTCCATCGTCAACTCAGATATTATTTGGACAGAACTAAACAATTCAGAAAATCTGATCAACTATTCCTTTCTTATGCAGAGAATAGAAAAGGTCTCCCAGTCTCTAAAGTGACCTTATCCAGATGGCTGTCTTCTATCATTTCTTATGTTTATCATCTTAGAGGCAAGCAACTGTCCTCAAAACCAAAAGCACATTCTACCAGGAGCCTATCCACATCCACAGCCTTTCAGGATAGGCTACCTATTGACACCATTTGTGCAGCAGCCACTTGGGCCACTCCTCACACCTTTGTCTCTCATTACAAATTGGACTTGGCCTCCAGGGACAGGGCTAGGTTTGGTTCCACAGTTCTCAAGAGTCTGTTCCATTGAGCCACCCAGGATAGAGGTGCTAGGGACGCGGTCCCATCCAGCAAGAATGAAGGCGAGTTTGACAACTTAACATTTAGAAGTTATGTACATACCATAACGTTCCATGTTAGTTGTCTTCTCTCGCCTTCTTTCTTGCATCCCTCCCTCCTTCCCCCTGGCCTGGACCGATCTTGAGGTTGTACCTTCCTTTTGTTGGGGGTGTTGTCACTCTTTCCAAGAGTTCACAGTAGGAAGAGTCATTATTGTTAGTGGCCATCAGCCTAGTTTCTCCTACATTTAGTATCTTCTTCCTTGGGAAGACGTGTTTTTTGGCAGGGTTTTCTTCTAGCTACCAAACGAGATCTGAGGTAGTCACGCCTTGCATCATGGGATATAGGGTTGCCTCGAGCTGGTAAAATGAGTTCTCGAGCTTAGCAAGTGCCGAGTCGGAGCCGAGGATCGGCTCTGAACCCATCCAGCAAGAAAGAAGGCGAGAGAAGACAACTAACATGGAACGTTATGGTATGTACATAACTTCTAATTATGGTACGTATATAACTTTGTTTTTGTAACTACCAATACGTAAATGTATTATTTCTAACCACAAAGAAGTGAGCTAATTTTGGAAAGAATAAAAATATTTGTTGGAGATGTCTGCAGACATGCAATGCTGGCTGGGTTCATATATTTTATTCATGTTCTTTACTAGAACATTTCTGGTGTGAACTAAATGACTTTTTGCAAACTTTGTTTACTAACTCATTTTCATTATTAAAACCCTTAGTTGTAGTCAGTATTAATGATGGTTTTACTTTGAGCAGTGTTAATCTGCCCTTGTTATGGGCTGTTCTTCTGTTTGTAAAGATGAGTATCACCAGGAAAAAAAATCTTCATCTACACCAAACTTTGGAGACTTTATCCTTCTTGAGGGAAACTGCTTATAAAGAAGTAAAAGTCGAGGAATGTAGGATTCAACCTAAATTATTTACTAATAATCCTTGGAGTAAAATGATTTCTCCCATTGACATTTACCAGTCAAATCCTGACTCCTTTCAATAATTTTTAGGAATTGTTATATATGTAAGTTTAATGTTTATCTGTTCCTTTTTTCACTAGAAATATGTTTGTTATATATTTTTCTTTTTTTTCAGACTGTTGTAAGTAATGTACATAGTTTATTTTCTTTTTCAGAGAATTTTATTATATTACTTACTTATTACCAAAAATGCATTGAATTACTGTGATAATTTTATGGAAAATAAATAAATATATATATATATATATATATATATATATATATATATATATATACACACACACACACACACACACACACACACACACACACACACACACACACACACACATAAGACAGATATCATCTCCGTATCAGAACTCAACTCCAAATAGGACACGAAACAACTATTTTAACAGTAATCTTAAAGCTTCTAGTTTATATTCCAAATTAAGGGATTTAGGCAGAGTCCATCTGATGGATGTTCCAACCTAGTAAATTCTAATTTGGAACACATTAATGTGGCTAGACTTAATACAAGAAGTCTTAATAAAAAAAAATGCCTTAACCCGACGCTATCCTGCAGCTTTAATGCATTTTTTTTTTTTTTTTTACTCAAATTTTTACTCAAAGCGCGGAGTTGCCACTAGAGCAGCATCGGGCAGCGCCGATTAAACAAGGTTAAACTCTTTCTGGCTCCAGAAAGTCTGTTCTTCAATTTTTCCATTAGAACTGCTCTGTTAGGAACCTAAACAGTTTACACCTTCACTAAAAAGTGCAGCACTTGTTCCAAATAGCTTTTTCTTCTCAAAAAGCTCAGCACTTGTCTTATAAGCATATCCCTTGTCTTATAAGCATTCTCTTTGCAGGTCAAGCACTCCTATATTATACAAATCTCTCACTAGCAAAACCCCCCAGGAGTGCCCACTTCCCTGCTAAGCCCACTACTTTTCTGTCTCATACCAACTCATAAATCTTTCTAGCATGTCAAGGGTCAGATGCTGGCGTCCTCTCCTGCCCAGTTGGTGAATCTGGGAATTCTGAGACAATGTTACAATTGCCTCATGTACATGGACAACCCTCTCCTCCTCCCACGTAACAGTAACACTTGCGAGAGATGCAGCTATTTAGCCAAACTGGAGGCTGAGCTCTCTCAACTCAGGACTGGCAAGACCAGGCAGGAGGAGAAGGCAACTACACACACCATAATACCAGTCTCACATAACTCAACCACACCACTGAATCAAACACATAAACACACTAAGACATACTCGGAGGCTCTGAGTAAAAATTTACCTAAACAGCAGAGGCCTCCAAAGCAAACACCCAAGCAACTGCAAACTCAATACACCACACAAACAACACATAAACAACAAAATCAGTGTGCAAAGCAGTCACTGCCCTTAAGGCCAAATACAACACCAAACATACTTGTCATAGGTGACTCCATAGTCAGACACACTCACGTCCCAGTCACGAGGCTGCACAAGGAGACGGTCACGTAAGCTGCCTATCGGGCTAGAATCCGCCACATAACACAAGCACTCGGGTCACTCCACGGCAAGTACAAGTATGACACAGTCATTGTCCATGCTGGTGTGAACGACCTGAGACATACCTCCCTGGACTACATAAAAAGAGACATAGAGGAGCTCTCTGATTATGTAGCCCAGGCAGGTATGACCCTGACCAGTATCCTTCCTTCACCAAGAATGATGCCACAATATAGTGACAAGATGATCAGCTTTAACAAATGGCTTAATTTCTGGTGTCATTCAAAGGGGATCCAGTGCCTATCTGCCTGGGATGACATGCTTGACAAGCCACGTTGCTTCGCAAGGGACGGCTTGCACCTGTCACCCCTGGGATTCCGGATATTGGCTAAGGCTCTTGCCACCCCCATAGTGCCTTTTTTAGGCAAGGCTCAAATTCTAAACCTACCATCCTAAAAAACAAAAACGTGAAGAAACTAAGGGTAATGCTGCTCAATGCCAGAAGTCTAAATCTCAAAATGCACGCACTCGAGGCCCTTCTCAGTATGGAGAACATCGATGTCTGTGCTGTGACTGAAACCTGGTTCAAGGCTCCTGAGAGCACCCCGGCACTATCAGGTTTCATCTCATATCATGCGTTCGGCCCCAAAACCGGACCACACCACAAAAGGAGGGGGTGTATCCATATTCATCAAGGATACCCACACCTCCAGGTTGGTGGCTATGCACGAAGCATTGGAAACCATCCAGGTGCAATTAACCATAGGCAAAACTGCTCTACAATTTGTAGTATGCTACAGGCCACCCTCTCAAACTCAGGAAACCCACACAGCCTTCCTGAAGACACTGGAGGGTATAAATGCATCACCAAACACCATCATATTGGGTGACTTCAACTACCCGAATATAGACTGGGAACATTACTCAAGCCCAAACTTTCTAGCCCAAAGGTTCCTGGAGTTCATAAATTCAAATGCCATGGAACAACTAGTCACCGTCCCCACAAGAGGAGAAAATATACTAGATCTCATCATCACGAACATGGGGACAAAATGCTCCACACCGGAAGTATATCCCTCATTGGTTAGATCAGATCATAAACTAATCTCACTAGAAATCCACATCCCGCCCCCACCCCAAACAAAAAAGACCACAGTGAAGAACTTCTCTAAAGCAAACTTCACACTACTCAAGACAGGTGTGGTATCCTTCAAGGCCCCCGAGCCAATGGAAACCACAACCCAAGCTGCGGAAGCCCTTACAAATGCCTTCTATGAACACCTTCAGGACTGCATGGATCAGGCAATCCCAAATAAAACCAAGACTCTTTCCACCAAGGGCAAACGTCCAGTCTAGTGGACCCCAGCCATAAACAAACTTTATAATAAGAGGAGAAAGCTATTACATGATAGAGCAAAATCCCAAAAAGGGAAGGCATCTTTGATCAGCACTAGCAAGAAACTACGATCCCTCATAAAATCATCCAAGGCCAACTTTGAGAGAAAAATTGCCATAGATTCAAAGACAATCATAAGGCCTTCTTCAGCTATGTCAGAAACCTGGGTGGAAACTCCCAGATATGCTCAGAATTAGTCCAAAATGATACAAAATCACTGAACCCACAGACATTGCCAACATACTGGCAGACAGGTTCAGCGCAAACTTCATCCCCTCTCCCCAAAAGGAGAGATAACTATCCCAACTGAGAGTAGCCTCCCAGACATCTCAAATGCGCAAGTGAAAGCTGCTCTCTCTAAAGCTAAAAACACAGCATCAATGGGACCGCATGGGGTCCCCGGCTGTGTGCTACATGAACTCAATGAAGAACTAAACCCGCACATAAGGCAGCTGTTTAATCTTAGCCTCACCAAAGGATATGTGCCCAAGGAGTGGCGTACGGCAACTGTGGTACCACTCCACAAAGGCGGTGCCTCTACGGACCCTGGTAATTACCGCCCCATAAGCTTAACAAGCCTGGTCTGCAAAGCTATGGAGAGGATCATAATGGAACTCATAAACAAGGACATAGGGGACTTGCAGACCTTGGACCCAACCCAGTTTGGCTTTGTCAAGGGCAGATCTTGCCTTTTGAACTTAGTCGACTTCTTCGAAACAGTCACCAAGGCCATTGATAAGGGAAAGGCAGTCCATACAGCCTACCTTGACCTTGCAAAAGCTTTCGACACAATACCCCACTTGGGTATTATAGATAAACTTACCAGCTTAAATGTAAACCCATATGTCACAAGATGGGTTGCAAACTGGCTAAAGGACAGAACCCACAGGGTTAGAGTTGCTGGAGCCATGTCAGACTCCAAGCCGGTTACAAGTGGAGTCCCACAGGGCTCAGTCCTTGGCCCCCTATTGTTTGGCATCTACTTCTCAGAAGTACAGGCAAACATAGGAGGACTATGGCTGACAAAGTTTGCGGATGACTGCAAACTGGGTGCCATAGTGGATAGTACATCGGACACAGACATCCTTCAGAGGAGTCTCACGGAAAACTGATAGATGGTGCCAGAGCCATGGCCTGAAGTTAAACACAAAAAAGTGTATAGTCATACCCTTCGGGAAAAACAAGGTAACCCCAAGCTACCATATAGGTGGCAACCCACTAAGCACAGAAGAGGTTATCAGGGACCTGCGGACCCAGGTTGACAGTGGCCTCTCGTTTGATGCTCACGTTGCTAAAGTGGTTCGAAAGACCTTCTACATTGCCCACCTGATCATGAAGGGATTCACA